>NC_050190.1:18767270-18782270 GCF_008315115.2 Sander lucioperca | reverse complement strand
CATGCTGCATTAAGAGGACAAACGATAATGAGGTACTTAGCTCCGCCCATGACACAAACAGTAATTACCAGGGCCAACTTTATTTGTCAGGACTATGGCCATACACATACACAAACATGTAAGCTCTGTGTATTAAAGGGTCAAACATGGATAAATGGAACCTTAAACAGACACAAGTGGACTGTGTGATACAGTGCCTTCACTTAAGTATTAGAGCAACAGAATCCATACCATTTGTGAACAGAAATGAAAATTAATGAATGGCAAAATGAAATTATGCACGTCGACGTGTCTGGCTTGAGAAAATAGAGTAAAACTAACGTGTCTTCTTAAGAACTCGAGGGACAAACACCTATCTTTGTCCTTAGAGTTTGATATAGAGCGTTCTATGAACGGAATGAAGCATTTTAAATACCGCTCGATCACGTGAATTTGATCGTGGGAAGCCGAAATCGTGATTAAAATTTGATTCATTGTGCAGCCCTAGTTACATTTTAAAGTGCAGTTTTCTACTGATATGTTCTTTCAACTAACACTATTGCGATACGTTGCAGTCTTTCACAATGTGTATATTGTGCCAGTTGATATTGCGAGGACGATAAAAAAAAAATATATATTGCGCAGCCCTAGTTTTGAATATTGTTTGGTCCTGATGAGTTGCTGTAATTTGAGGACATTGTCTACATGTAGTGAAACTGTTGCAAAGCCATCGCCCTCCCCAACCACCCCATACCTGTTACGTTTATTAGCTGTGAACACAGAAGGGTCTACTCTCCTTGATATAAATGCTGTAGACAAACACCTCTCAGTATATAGGCGAATGCAATACCACAAGTTACAGCGTCTAAAATTAACATACAGTTGAATCAACACCTCTGTAACACTGAACATTATATCCTTCATGAAGGTAGGATTAAATACAGGGCTGTTGTTTCAGGCCGTATTAGTTTCCACTAGTTGTTGGTCTGATTTATAAAGCTGTTTTAGTGTATGTGTCAAATAAACAATGCAGAAGAGCATTTGTGTGTATTTTTTTCTCTCCAAAACTTTATTCAACAAGTGTAACACATGAAGTGCAAACTTACACAATACAAGTATTGTAAACAAGTATTTATGTTGCTGCTTCATCTTGAACCTGAAGGTTACAGTGGGATTAGTCTGGCGCTGTGGAGGTCTGGCTCATAGACCGGCTACAACACAGATACATTCTAGGATAGGACAAAAAAAACAAACACTCTGCGTTGTTTGGTTTTTTATCTATTGATTCATCGCTATCTCGCGATGTTTCAGTGCCGTTCACGTCCAGATCGCGATAAGATGAGCGATGGCAACAGAAAACAAACCTGGGGACGAATTTGACACAGTTTTCGGTCAAAATGACTCCTTAGAGCTGTCTTCGCACCACGATTATGAGACTGCAGATTCCAGAGAAACTAGAAAAAAGACAAAGAAATCATCAATGAAAACAAACTACTTTTAAATAAACCTTTTTTTAAAAAAGAATTTATTCAAAATTCAATACTACTTAATATCATTCTCATGAGTTCAAACGTCTACAGTGAAGTCACTGGAGATCAAAATTACCTCTGGTATGACTGCAAAGGAACTGCATTCATCCACATCAGCAGCCTGACACGGTATCTCTTTGGAAGTCTAAAACAAACGATCACTCAATGAGAGTTTGTTTCTAATGCACAAAACTAACAGACCTGCTAATATCTGAACCTCACATGTCGAGTATTACACAGGACCTGTGTGTCTCAATTAGGGCTGAAACGATTCCTCGAATAATTCCATTACAAAAAATCCTCGATGCAAAATTCTTTGCCTCGAAGCTTCGTTAAATCAACGTAATTAAGGTTGTACGGCTCACTGCGTTTCCGCACGGAGGATTATTACTAGCGCACAACACGTTGACGCTTCTGTGGACACGAGACGTTTATATACTGTCTATGCACAAGACTGACGGCCCAGATTACAATTGAAGGAAGACAAAAATAGCGAGGGTCTAAGAGAAGAGACAGGCGAGAGAAAACGACAGAAAGTTTGGGATCATTTTAAGCTGCAAACATGCTGCTACATCATCTTTGTAGAAAACATTCAGTGTACTCATCCATTCCACGGAGCGAACCTGAGACAAGGTAATAAACGTCTGCTGCTCTCGTCCACCGCACTGTTTCACACAACTAGCCTACAGCATGCTACTCTGCTAATAGCCATGTTTTACCAACAAGCTAAAACGAGAGCTGTTGGTTTGTAGTTTAACTGTTTATTAGTTTGCTACTAATCCTTGGAAACTTAGCTGCTGCCAGAGACAAACCCCCCCCCCCCATCATGGCCACTTAATATGTGAACGCCATCTCTTTGGAAGTCTAAAACAAAGGGACGATCACTCAATGAGAGTTTGTTTCTAATGCACAAAACTAACAGACCTGCTAATGTCTGAACCTTACATGGTGAGGATTACACAGGACCTGTGTGTCTCAATACTACTTAATATCATTCTCATGAGTTCAAACGTCTACAGTGAAGTCACTGGAGATCAAAATTACCTCTGGTATGACTGCAAGGGAACTGCATTCGTCCACATCAGCAGCCTGACACGGCATCTCTTTGGAAGTCTAAAACAAAGGGACGATCACTCAATGAGTTTGTTTCTAACGCACAAAATTAACAGACCTGCTAATGTCTGAACCTCACATGGCGAGTATTACACTGGACCTGTGTGTCTCAATTAGGGCTGAAACGATTCCTCGAATAATTCCATTACAAAAAATCCTCGAAGCAAAATTCTTTGCCTCGAAGCTTCGTTAAATCAACGTAATTAAGGTTGTACGGCTCACTGCGTTTCCGCATGGAGGATTATTACTAGCGCACAACACGTTGACGCTTCTGTGGACACGAGACGTTTATATACTGTCTATGCACAAGACTGACGGCCCAGATTACAACTGAAGGAAGACAAAAATAGCGAGGGTCTAAGAGAAGAGACAGGCGAGAGAAAACGACAGAAAGTTTGGGATCATTTTAAGCTGCAAACATGCTGCTACATCATCTTTGTAGAAAACATTCAGTGTACTCATCCATTCCACGGAGCGAACCTGAGACAAGGTAATAAACGTCTGCTGCTCTTGTCCACCGCGCTGTTTCACACAACTAGCCTACAGCATGCTACTCTGCTAATAGCCATGTTTTACCAACAAGCTAAAACGAGAGCTGTTGGTTTGTAGTCTCACTGTTTATTAGTTTGCTACTAATCTTTGGAAACTTAGCTGCTGCCAGAGACAAACCGCCCCATCATGGCCACTTAATATGTGAACGGCATCTCTTTGGAAGTCTAAAACAAAGGGACGATCACTCAATGAGAGTTTGTTTCTAATGCACAAAACTAACAGACCTGCTAATGTCTGAACCTCACATGGCGAGTATTACACAGGACCTGTGTGTCTCAATTAGGGCTGAAACGATTCCTTAAATAATTCCATTACAAAAAATCCTCGATGCAAAATTCTTTGCCTCGAAGCTTCGTTAAATCAACGTAATTAAGGTTGTACGGCTCACTGCGTTTCCGCACGGAGGATTATTACTAGCGCACAACACGTTGACGCTTCTGTGGACACGAGACGTTTATATACTGTCTATGCACAAGACTGACGGCCCAGATTACAATTGAAGGAAGACAAAAATAGCGAGGGTCTAAGAGAAGAGACAGGCGAGAGAAAACGACAGAAAGTTTGGGATCATTTTAAGCTGCAAACATGCTGCTACATCATCTTTGTAGAAAACATTCAGTGTACTCGTCCATTCCACGGAGCGAACCTGAGACAAGGTAATAAACGTCTGCTGCTCTTGTCCACCGCGCTGTTTCACACAACTAGCCTACAGCATGCTACTCTGCTAATAGCCATGTTTTACCAACAAGCTAAAACGAGAGCTGTTGGTTTGTAGTCTCACTGTTTATTAGTTTGCTACTAATCTTTGGAAACTTAGCTGCTGCCAGAGATAACATCATGGCCACTTAATATGTGAACGCCATCTCTTTGGAAGTCTAAAACAAAGGGACGATCACTCAATGAGAGTTTGTTTCTAATGGACAAAATTAACAGACCTGCTAATGTCTGAACCTCACATGTCGAGTATTACACAGGACCTGTGTGTCTCAATTAGGGCTGAAACGATTCCTTAAATAATTCCATTACAAAAAATCCTCGATGCAAAATTCTTTGCCTCGAAGCTTCGTTAAATCAACGTAATTAAGGTTGTACGGCTCACTGCGTTTCCGCACGGAGGATTATTACTAGCGCACAACACGTTGACGCTTCTGTGGACACGAGACGTTTATATACTGTCTATGCACAAGACTGACGGCCCAGATTACAATTGAAGGAAGACAAAAATAGCGAGGGTCTAAGAGAAGAGACAGGCGAGAGAAAACGACAGAAAGTTTGGGATCATTTTAAGCTGCAAACATGCTGCTACATCATCTTTGTAGAAAACATTCAGTGTACTCGTCCATTCCACGGAGCGAACCTGAGACAAGGTAATAAACGTCTGCTGCTCTTGTCCACCGCGCTGTTTCACACAACTAGCCTACAGCATGCTACTCTGCTAATAGCCATGTTTTACCAACAAGCTAAAACGAGAGCTGTTGGTTTGTAGTCTCACTGTTTATTAGTTTGCTACTAATCTTTGGAAACTTAGCTGCTGCCAGAGATAACCATCATGGCCACTTAATATGTGAACGCCATCTCTTTGGAAGTCTAAAACAAAGGGACGATCACTCAATGAGAGTTTGTTTCTAATGGACAAAATTAACAGACCTGCTAATGTCTGAACCTCACATGTCGAGTATTACACAGGACCTGTGTGTCTCAATTAGGGCTGAAAAGATTCCTCGAATAATTCCATTACAAAAAATCCTCGAAGCAAAATTCTTTGCCTCGAAGCTTCGTTAAATCAACGTAATTAAGGTTGTACGGCTCACTGCGTTTCCGCACGGAGGATTATTACTAGCGCACAACACGTTGACGCTTCTGTGGACACGAGACGTTTATATACTGTCTATGCACAAGACTGACGGCCCAGATTACAACTGAAGGAAGACAAAAATAGCGAGGGTCTAAGAGAAGAGACAGGCGAGAGAAAACGACAGAAAGTTTGGGATCATTTTAAGCTGCAAACATGCTGCTACATCATCTTTGTAGAAAACATTCAGTGTACTCATCCATTCCACGGAGCGAACCTGAGACAAGGTAATAAACGTCTGCTGCTCTCGTCCACCGCACTGTTTCACACAACTAGCCTACAGCATGCTACTCTGCTCATAGCCATGTTTTACCAACAAGCTAAAACGAGAGCTGTTGGTTTGAAGTTTAACTGTTTATTAGTTTGCTACTAATCCTTGGAAACTTAGCTGCTGCCAGAGACAAACCGGCCCAGCATGGCCACTTAATATGTGAACGGCATCTCTTTGGAAGTCTAAAACAAAGGGACGATCACTCAATGAGAGTTTGTTTCTAATGCACAAAACTAACAGACTTGCTAATGTCTGAACCTTACATGGTGAGGATTACACAGGACCTGTGTGTCTCAATACTACTTAATATCATTCTCATGAGTTCAAACGTCTACAGTGAAGTCACTGGAGATCAAAATTACCTCTGGTATGATGACTGCAAAGGAACTGCATTCGTCCACATCAGCAGCCTGACACGGCATCTCTTTGGAAGTCTGAAACAAAGGGACGATCACTCAATGAGAGTTTGTTTCTAATGCACAAAACTAACAGACCTGCTAATGTCTGAACCTCACATGGCGAGTATTACACAGGACCTGTGTGTCTCAATTAGGGCTGAAACGATTCCTTAAATAATTCCATTACAAAAAATCCTCGATGCAAAATTCTTTGCCTCGAAGCTTCGTTAAATCAACGTAATTAAGGTTGTACGGCTCACTGCGTTTCCGCACGGAGGATTATTACTAGCGCACAACACGTTGACACTTCTGTGGACACGAGACGTTTATATACTGTCTATGCACAAGACTGACGGCCCAGATTACAATTGAAGGAAGACAAAAATAGCGAGGGTCTAAGAGAAGAGACAGGCGAGAGAAAACGACAGAAAGTTTGGGATCATTTTAAGCTGCAAACATGCTGCTACATCATCTTTGTAGAAAACATTCAGTGTACTCATCCATTCCACGGAGCGAACCTGAGACAAGGTAATAAACGTCTGCTGCTCTCGTCCACCGCGCTGTTTCACACAACTAGCCTACAGCATGCTACTCTGCTAATAGCCATGTTTTACCAACAAGCTAAAACGAGAGCTGTTGGTTTGAAGTTTAACTGTTTATTAGTTTGCTACTAATCCTTGGAAACTTAGCTGCTGCCAGAGACAAACCGGCCCCCCCCCCCCCCCCAGCATGGCCACTTAATATGTGAACGGCATCTCTTTGGAAGTCTAAAACAAAGGGACGATCACTCAATGAGAGTTTGTTTCTAATGCACAAAACTAACAGACTTGCTAATGTCTGAACCTTACATGGTGAGGATTACACAGGACCTGTGTGTCTCAATACTACTTAATATCATTCTCATGAGTTCAAACGTCTACAGTGAAGTCACTGGAGATCAAAATTACCTCTGGTATGATGACTGCAAAGGAACTGCATTCGTCCACATCAGCAGCCTGACACGGCATCTCTTTGGAAGTCTGAAACAAAGGGACGATCACTCAATGAGAGTTTGTTTCTAATGCACAAAACTAACAGACCTGCTAATGTCTGAACCTCACATGGCGAGTATTACACAGGACCTGTGTGTCTCAATTAGGGCTGAAACGATTCCTGAATAATTCCATTACAAAAAATCCTCGATGCAAAATTCTTTGCCTCGAAGCTTCGTTAAATCAACGTAATTAAGGTTGTACGGCTCACTGCGTTTCCGCACGGAGGATTATTACTAGCGCACAACACGTTGACACTTCTGTGGACACGAGACGTTTATATACTGTCTATGCACAAGACTGACGGCCCAGATTACAATTGAAGGAAGACAAAAATAGCGAGGGTCTAAGAGAAGAGACAGGCGAGAGAAAACGACAGAAAGTTTGGGATCATTTTAAGCTGCAAACATGCTGCTACATCATCTTTGTAGAAAACATTCAGTGTACTCGTCCATTCCACGGAGCGAACCTGAGACAAGGTAATAAACGTCTGCTGCTCTTGTCCACCGCGCTGTTTCACACAACTAGCCTACAGCATGCTACTCTGCTAATAGCCATGTTTTACCAACAAGCTAAAACGAGAGCTGTTGGTTTGTAGTCTCACTGTTTATTAGTTTGCTACTAATCTTTGGAAACTTAGCTGCTGCCAGAGACAAACCGGCCCCCCCCCAGCATGGCCACTTAATATGTGAACGGCATCTCTTTGGAAGTCTAAAACAAAGGGACGATCACTCAATGAGAGTTTGTTTGTAATGCACAAAACTAACAGACCTGCTAATGTCTGAACCTTACATGGTGAGGATTACACAGGACCTGTGTGTCTCAATACTACTTAATATCATTCTCATGAGTTCAAACGTCTACAGTGAAGTCACTGGAGATCAAAATTACCTCTGGTATGACTGCAAAGGAACTGCATTCGTCCACATCAGCAGCCTGACACGGCATCTCTTTGGAAGTCTAAAACAAAGGGACGATCACTCAATGAGTTTGTTTCTAACGCACAAAATTAACAGACCTGCTAATGTCTGAACCTCACATGTCGAGTATTACACAGGACCTGTGTGTCTCAATTAGGGCTGAAACGATTCCTCGAATAATTCCATTACAAAAAATCCTCGAAGCAAAATTCTTTGCCTCGAAGCTTCGTTAAATCAACGTAATTAAGGTTGTACGGCTCACTGCGTTTCCGCACGGAGGATTATTACTAGCGCACAACACGTTGACGCTTCTGTGGACACGAGACGTTTATATACTGTCTATGTACGAGACTGACGGCCCAGATTACAACTGAAGGAAGACAAAAATAGCGAGGGTCTAAGAGAAGAGACAGGCGAGAGAAAACGACAGAAAGTTTGGGATCATTTTAAGCTGCAAACATGCTGCTACATCATCTTTGTAGAAAACATTCAGTGTACTCATCCATTCCACGGAGCGAACCTGAGACAAGGTAATAAACGTCTGCTGCTCTCGTCCACCGCGCTGTTTCACACAACTAGCCTACAGCCATCTACTTGGCTAATAGCCATGTTTTACCAACAAGCTAAAACGAGAGCTGTTGGTCTGTAGTTTAACGGTTTATTAGTTTGCTACTAATCTTTGGAAACTTAGCTGCTGCCAGAGACAAACCGGCCCCCCCCCCCAGCATGGCCACTTAATATGCACGTGAATTACGTCATCATGCCGGTGATGTCTGCATTCTTCATTCTTTCTCCTCACTGTAGCCTTCTGAAAATGTGTCCCCGAGAACATTGTAGCTGAATAGCCCTGCTGTAAGCATTGTACCGTCACATTTACCTTCTGGTTAGTGAACAGCTCTTTACATATCCAGTGCAAAGAGCCAGAGGCAAGAAGGGGAAGGGGGTGAAAAATATTAACATTTGGGCCACCAAAAATGTACTTTTTTTTTAAGGGTCTTGGAATTTGGCAAAACAAAATGTTGCTTTTTCTAAAAAAAGGATATACAAAAGTATATATACAAAAGACAGGTTTCCTTTTTTTTCTTGTGAACAGCAATAATACGTATTTACTACAGCTGTTTACTAAGTATTTCTTACTAAGTATTTCTTATCCGATTACTCGATTAATCAATGGAATAATCGGTAGAATACTCTATTACTAAAATAATCGATACCTGCAGCCCTAGTCTCAATACTACTTAATATCATTCTCATGAGTTCAAACGTCTACAGTGAAGTCACTGGAGATCAAAATTACCTCTGGTATGACTGCAAAGGAACTGCATTCATCCACATCAGCAGCCTGACACGGCATCTCTTTGGAAGTCTAAAACAAAGGGACGATCACTCAATGAGTTTGTTTCTAATGCACAAAACTAACAGACCTGCTAATGTCTGAACCTCACATGGCGAGTATTACACAGGACCTGTGTGTCTCAATTAGGGCTGAAACGATTCCTCGAATAATTCCATTACAAAAAATCCTCGATGCAAAATTCTTTGCCTCGAGGCTTCGTTAAATCAACGTAATTAAGGTTGTACGGCTCACTGCGTTTCCGCACGGAGGATTATTACTAGCGCACAACACGTTGACGCTTCTGTGGACACGAGACGTTTATATACTGTCTATGCACAAGACTGACGGCCCAGATTACAATTGAAGGAAGACAAAAATAGCGAGGGTCTAAGAGAAGAGACAGGCGAGAGATAACGACAGAAAGTTTGGGATCATTTTAAGCTGCAAACATGCTGCTACATCATCTTTGTAGAAAACATTCAGTGTACTCATCCATTCCACGGAGCGAACCTGAGACAAGGTAATAAACGTCTGCTGCTCTCGTCCACCGCGCTGTTTCACACAACTAGCCTACAGCATGCTACTCTGCTAATAGCCATGTTTTACCAACAAGCTAAAACGAGAGCTGTTGGTTTGTAGTCTCACTGTTTATTAGTTTGCTACTAATCTTTGGAAACTTAGCTGCTGCCAGAGACAAACCGGCTCCCCCCCCCCATCATGGCCACTTAATATGTGAACGCCATCTCTTTGGAAGTCTGAAACAAAGGGACGATCACTCAATGAGAGTTTGTTTCTAATGCACAAAACTAACAGACCTGCTAATGTCTGAACCTTACATGGTGAGGATTACACAGGACCTGTGTGTCTCAATACTACTTAATATCATTCTCATGAGTTCAAACGTCTACAGTGAAGTCACTGGAGATCAAAATTACCTCTGGTATGACTGCAAAGGAACTGCATTCGTCCACATCAGCAGCCTGACACGGCATCTCTTTGGAAGTCTAAAACAAAGGGACGATCACTCAATGAGAGTTTGTTTCTAATGCACAAAACTAACAGACCTGCTAATGTCTGAACCTCACATGGTGAGTATTACACAGGACCTGTGTGTCTCAATTAGGGCTGAAACGATTCCTCGAATAATTCCATTACAAAAAATCCTCGATGCAAAATTCTTTGCCTCGAGCTTCGTTAAATCAACGTAATTAAGGTTGTACGGCTCACTGCGTTTCCGCACGGAGGATTATTACTAGCGCACAACACGTTGACGCTTCTGTGGACACGAGACGTTTATATACTGTCTATGCACAAGACTGACGGCCCAGATTACAACTGAAGGAAGACAAAAATAGCGAGGGTCTAAGAGAAGAGACAGGCGAGAGATAACGACAGAAAGTTTGGGATCATTTTAAGCTGCAAACATGCTGCTACATCATCTTTGTAGAAAACATTCAGTGTACTCATCCATTCCACGGAGCGAACCTGAGACAAGGTAATAAACGTCTGCTGCTCTCGTCCACCGCGCTGTTTCACACAACTAGCCTACAGCATGCTACTCTGCTAATAGCCATGTTTTACCAACAAGCTAAAACGAGAGCTGTTGGTTTGTAGTCTCACTGTTTATTAGTTTGCTACTAATCTTTGGAAACTTAGCTGCTGCCAGAGACAAACCGGCTCCCCCCCCCCATCATGGCCACTTAATATGTGAACGCCATCTCTTTGGAAGTCTGAAACAAAGGGACGATCACTCAATGAGAGTTTGTTTCTAATGCACAAAACTAACAGACCTGCTAATGTCTGAACCTTACATGGTGAGGATTACACAGGACCTGTGTGTCTCAATACTACTTAATATCATTCTCATGAGTTCAAACGTCTACAGTGAAGTCACTGGAGATCAAAATTACCTCTGGTATGATGACTGCAAAGGAACTGCATTCGTCCACATCAGCAGCCTGACACAGCATCTCTTTGGAAGTCTGAAACAAAGGGACGATCACTCAATGAGAGTTTGTTTCTAATGGACAAAACTAACAGACCTGCTAATATCTGAACCTCACATGGCGAGTATTACACAGGAAAAAACAGAAAGGCAATACATACACATGCTTGTGTTGGTGAGGATTACTCTGCACATTGTGAATGTGAGAACACAAACACGAACGAACGTACGTGTTTAGCTTGCCGTCCGTCTACAGCATAGCTCTTCTGCCGTCCGTCATGGCGTTCATATTTCGCGCAAGTGGAGCATGACGTCACGTGCAAAGGGTCAATATTTATGCTAGCACTAAGAACGGCACAAAACAACAAATAAAACATCCATACAAAGTGTATGTGTAGTGTACCTTTGATGCTTGATAGAGTTGATTTTTTCAAAGATTTGATGCCTCAAAGTCCTTCTAATGCATGTGCAGCGGACTAGCATGGTGCCTTTAAACTCTGCTACACTGACGAGCATGCTTGCTAATAACAACGAGCTAAGCTGTCGCAAATCGGATGCTTCGGTGTATCCGAACGTCATCAAGTAGCCTATGCCCGAACCACCTCAACTATACCATTTTGCTTAATTACATGACAATATTCATATAAATTCTATGTGTAAGGGGTTTTGTATGGGTCTTACCGTATCCTCCACTCCGGCAGCAGGATGAAGCGTGTTCAACTAACTCTTCTTCTTCTTCTTCATCTATTTGTTCTATTTCTTCTTCTTTTTGTTTCCGGCAGATGCATCTATGGCGTATTAACTAACTGTCGGTACACGATCTGTTCTGCCTGCACGATCCGTTCTGCACATGCGCAAAATGTTCGCGCATGTGCGGTTGTACGAGGATTTACGACACTGCACAATCTGTTCCACGCTTCCGCTCGACAGCCAAGCTAACGTTAGTTTAGCTAACAGCTAATTCGGCTAACTGCTGGCTGAGACAGCATGTAATAACTTTAAAAGACCCTCAAAATAAAACTTGAAAATAAACGTTGACATATATAACAAACACCTAACATATATAACAGCTGTTACGTCAGTTCTACTTTACTTGTGCTCATTTAAAATACAATCACTCAATACTTGTCTTTATTGTTATTACTGTGAAGTCTTAATTTAGCTGTAGCTGCTTTTCCCATTACGTTTGAGTTAACGTTATTTTAGACTGAATCTAGCTGTCAGCTAGCGGTTAGCCGAATTAGCTGTTAGCTAAACTAACGTTAGCTTCCCGGTGGAGGCTAGCCATAGGCTAGCGTGGAACAGATCGTGCAGGTCGTATGGATACGTAAAACAGTATTATCTTGCGCATGTGCAGAACGGATCGTGCAGGCAGAACGGATCATGTACCGACACTAACACTTCACGGCTCACACCTGAATTTATAGGACTGTACCAAGTTGATGAAAGAGGACGGGGTACGAGAAAAGGACGAGAATTCCTTTTTTTTGCCTAAAGAGCAAATTGATTTATTCAAGAACAAGAAAAAAATGCGTTTGAGTGATATTTTGTTACTTTCATTCAACCTTTCAAAATGAATAGTTTATCATACATTTTGCTTTTATTAGAGGCAACAGTCAAATGATATCTCCCACCAGCAATCTTTAATCTGTATCCATCACTCTCCAAAGGCAGACTCGAGTGCTTATATATGAAGTAAAATAAAGTTATATTAGGGAAAATCAGAAAGAATTTAAACACCTTTTATGACAAGATCCTTTCTAAAAATATGATATACACTGTACATGAAATAAATATATTAATATAATCATTTAAGACCTTGCCCAGATTTCGCCCTGATGCAGCTACATATATCTGAGCTCACAAACCCTGGTTTGTGTGTTACCCTATTTTACACAAATGCCTAAAACTGGACAAACATTTTAATTTATTTAATTAACTTGATTTGTTATGCATTTCAACATAATTATGGTGGTGGCTGAATGATGATACCGATAAACAAAAATTGAAATCCCACAGACAGAAATGTATCCCTGCTAATTCATCTCTGCTGAAGTTGTTCATCTGCATTGCTTCTAAAATACAAAGATGGGAATGAAAGCAAGGCCATGGCCACCTCCCCTTAGACCAAACCCCAGTCCAGCTGGAGCCACTGCACTGGAACAGGTAACACATTTAAACCCATTCCCCTAATCAAAACACAGTCGCCAGTATCATTATTCTGAGAAAAAAGCAACACTGAAATCACAAAGAATGAATGTTAGGCCCACAGCATCCCACAAGATGTTTACAGGTACCTGTACATCACTACCAACCAATGACACATAGCTGTCAGACACAAAAGAAAGAAAATCAGGCTCCTCCAAATTGCAATCCATCTCAGGCCCAACCTGCTCACAAGGATAGGTATGCATCACAGGGTGTAACACAGGGTGAAACAACACATGAACTTGAAAGATTATTTCTCCTAACAGAAGCAGTAAATGCTATAGACTTAGCATGCACGCTTTTGCCACTGAACTTAACAGGGCATTCACAGTTCCAATGACTCCTACCTTTACATTAGTGACAGATCTTACTGGGATCAACTGCACTGGCTGTGCACAGACCACTCTGGCTTACCATGAAGTGGACTGGCTCCTTCACCCCACTGTTCACCTGCTGGATGAAACCCACTACGTTCGCCTCCATTTCTCCACAAGCCTTACACTCATGGTCACCACAGTGGATCAACATGTACTAATCTGCTCAAGTAGAAGCCTCCACTGCTGTTTTAACTTTATGTGCATTTTTAAGTTTTTAAGCTGCTCTAGAACAATCAGATTATACTATACAATGCATCATATGTACCAGCGTCCAGTGAAATACACCAGTGGTTAAAATGAGTAAGACGAGTTGTGAGGCAGCAGTGGCGCGCAAACAGGTACTGACTGTCACCTACTTAGCTAAGGAGGCTGTCCCTAATGTGGCCCAGGCCCTATGGGTGTTTACTCTACTGTAAGAATGCGGATACATATGGCTCAGACTGGCTTTCAAATGTGGTTTGAGTGATCGAATCACTATGCGCATTCAAGACACATTAAGTGTGTCCACACCTGTATTTAAAGCTGTCCACTTGTGATCCAGTCACAAAAAAATAATGTTAACACCAGGTCCAAACAGAGGCTTTGTGTTTCAATTCTCATGATGAGCTTACTAGCTTAAAGCCTGGTTTATACTTCTGCTTCATGTCAATGCGTAGGTTCCGCCATAGCCTCGACGCTGTCATGAACCGTTCGGACTTCTGTGTCTCTCCGTCTCATGTTTGGTCGTGGTGCGATTCACCCCCACGGTGGCAGGGGACTGCATTTACAAATGGCGTGGCTCGCCGTGCGAAACAGCGGAAATATGATCCTATCAGGTAAACCAATCACAGTGCTTCGCCTCGACGCGTAGTTACAACGGCGTAAGTGAAGACTGACGCCTATGGCGTGGAGTACGGCGTCGATTTTACGCAGAAGTGTAAACCAGGCTTTAACCTGTAACTTGAGCTTTAGCCTTTAGCTTTAGCTGTAAAATCCCCTTGATGGAGGTTAAAAAGGTTAGATTTAGGCATATAATTTATTGGTTAAGGTCAGACAAAAGGTTGGGATTAGGCACCCAACTAACCTTTATAAAATCTCCAGTTTTTTAGCATAGAGTAATCACATTGCCGACTCATCCCGTGTAAATAGCCACATGTGATTAGAAGGACAGTGTAAGAATTATCAGGACCTTCCTGCAGACAACCAATCAGAGGCTCAGAATAATACACACTGTGTGAAATTCATGAGGTCCTGCTATTACACACTGGCCATAGGGGCGCTGTGGTGATACACAGATTATACACAAAATCAGTGTATGTGTATTAAATGGTCATCTGTTTTTTTTTAATTTTTAGGGTCAATGGACCAATAGAAACACTTCTACATCTTTAGAATTTTTTCAAAATTAGCAGGACTGCTCCTGTCCTGTTAATACAAAATGTCCTAGTGTGGTGTGTATTCTGACCAATTGTCCCTGCTAATACACATGTACCAACACACACACACACAC
>NC_050190.1:18759043-18767118 GCF_008315115.2 Sander lucioperca | reverse complement strand
AGAGGGGGGCGGGGGCCGCACCCTGTACAATAGAACTGAGACAGTGTCATTCTCGAAGCTTATTTTCACTACCAAAAAATCTTCTCCATAAAAGCGACGATAAACAAATTCGACACCTAAAAAACTGTATAAGCAGGATTTGAAAAAATGACTACACTACACACTATATGAGAAAACTCTTGTTATGATGTGATACTATAATAACTATACTATGGTATAAAGGATAGTTGAAAATTTAATTGTACAAGTTGTAATTTGCAACAACATAATACCAACTCCATGTTAAATGAAGCAGGGAGAAGAAAACCACATATTTTTGTCTCTCAACGGGGGTGGGTGTGTGTTGTGTTGTGTGTTTTTGTGTTTGTGTTGTGTGTGGTGGTGGTGTGTGTGTGAGTGTGATATCAAATTTAAAGTACTTGTTATTTGTTTTTGTTACATGTTTTGTTACTCATTAAGCTATGTTTCACTGTTGTATTTGTATTTGTGTTTTTCTAGGGACTGCAGATGTAATACCAGGCTAACTCTAGTGCAATGCATCAAATGGTCTCATTTTATGTTTTTATTGAACATTGTCCATTATAAATAAATTGAATAACTTTCCCCCTTCTCAAAATACGTAATAATATAAAAAGGGACTGCATTACCTTCTTAACCTTTTAAGACATGTGCATACTACTAAGCGTTCTGAATTTTGGAATACTATTTTAAGGTTATCTCTTAATGGTTTACATCAACAATTTTTCTGCAAAACCTCTGTGGTATATCTGTTTTGGCTCCATTAATCAATTAATCCAGTTTTAATTAGTAACATCATCTTTTGTTAATGGTGTTCCTACCTGTAACCTGATAACAGTTTTTTTGGTATTTTCACTTGAAGTCACTATATTTTGAAATCTTTTTTCTTGATTTCCTAGGTACTAGTAGATGTATATTGTGTATATTGTTTTTACTGTACTGTTCGGTTGGATCTTGTGTTAGAACATGTTCTCTATGACGGTGTGTTACGTGTTGAACTCTCCATTGGTGCTGAATACCAGGGCTAGGCACTTTGAAAGCTGTTAAGGATATTTTTGTCTGTATATGTTCTGGGCTGTCTTTAGTAAGATGCAGGTGGCAGTTTCTTTTCTCAAAATGTGACAGCTTCTAATAACAGAGCGTTTCGTTGGGGAGTGTGAGCCTTTTTGTAAGACGTCCCTGCATCTGTCTCAGTACCTGTTTCGGTAGCGTCACTGTGGACATTACAAGACTGTAGAAGTTTAACAGAACTTGCAACCAAGCTGTGGATACAGCATACTACACTTATTTCTAAGTGGAAGGATCTAATCTAAACTGTATCAGCTCCACATACGTTGCCTCAGACCATTCAGAGAAGGCCATTTTATCTATTCTACGAACTGAAAGTAAGAAAACACTGATGTTGCCTTGATAGTTGCAACGCAAAAAACAGGTCACTATCATTTTTGTTTTTTATCGTGACAAAAATAACCACCATGTTGGAAACTTACATTTTATTAGTTGATTTATGTCAATATAGACTTTTGGGATTTTTTTCTACTTAATTATAAGGCCTTTTTTAATTAATATACAAAAAAAATATAAAAATAACATACACAGTTTTTTTTTAATATTTATAACGCACTATTTTTTTGTATACTGCTTACTTTTGTTCTTGGGCTTGATGCTAAGTGGTAATAGCCCACACACGTTTTGTGTGATGATGGTGTTTTTTTATGAGCTTATATGTTTTGGTGGTTGTCACAATGACACGCTCATAAAGGGGACAGCAATTTGTCATATCAAGTTGCCATCAGTTTGCACATGATGCCAACGTTGTTTTTTAATATCAGGGGCACTTTTAAACTGATCTCCGGGTCAAGTTAAACATTTTAACTTTAAATCCATTGGTTCAATTTTACGGAGATTATGTCACAAATAATACGTCGCAAATACCATTTTGCAGATTATACTTTTGCCATTTAAATAATTGTTTGGCATGGCATGTGGTTAAGATATTAAAATATTTCAGAAATATTCTTGTTGTTAATTTGTTGCATTTGTTGTGTCTTTCCATGCAATCTGGGTCCCATTATGTTTGTATGCATTTTTGTTGTGCTGCTGTGGGGGTGGGGCAACTTAAATCAGGTTAATGACCATAAAACACAATACTAAAAATAAAATAAAAAAACACTGCTTGTGTTCTTGTGCTCAGCGATTACAGTGCTAGAACATGACAGACGGTCACAAACACAGTGTTTTTCCGAAATTGGAAAATGAAAACAGGTATTTAGGGGCAAAGTCAGCTTTTTCTACAAAGTTCTTCTCAGCTACAGATTTGAAACTGCCTCCTCGTTGGATCCTAAAAAATAAATAGCTATTTGAATGATATTATTTACATAATAATATTCTTATATTATTTAGTAATTATAGGTCTTGTCACTGCTTGGCTGGTGTCATTGGTTTATAAAGTATTTTTTTATCTAAAACCTGGAAGCTTCTCGCTCACCATTTTAACAGACTAGATAGCTAACAATCGTGTTTTCCGACGAAGTGTCCATTAAGTCTTCTCAGTGATATTCCGTTTTTATAGAACTGTCAGCTGTTGGTAGACAGTCGATGCGTCCCCTACTACACGGTTAGGGGACCTCATCTGTGGCGCGACTTCTTTTTTTAATCAGAGGTGGTAGTGTTTGGCCAAAACCAAGTTCTAGTCGGTACAATATGTGTCCTTTGGGGTAAAAACACCAAAATATTTACCGTTAAAAGTCACATCATTTTTATAAAAGTTTTGTCTATAGTTTTGTTTTTTGGAGTCTTGATTTGGACTTAAGGTTTGTGTTTAGGCGAAAAAAAAAACAAAAAAAAACCATGTTGGTTAAGAAGTTGTAATCTCTCTTAATCATTGTATAGTTACGTGGGACCTGCTTTGGGGTTATTGGGTTTACAAATTACTTACTTTGGGTTTTCCGAACATTATAACGGCCACTCACTACCTTGTCCCTTTTTTTAATACAAAATACTAGACTGAACTTGCTTTTGGCTTAGAAGGGTTAGGAGGGACCGTCGTCTGGTCATGGTGTAAAATAATAACTTTTGTTAAGGTCTTCTAGAGATCATATAGTCATTATTTGCTTACAGTAAACCCATTACCAGCCCAAAAAAAAACTAAATGGAACCTGTTTGGTTTTGAAAACGGGGACGGAACAATCGTGGCGCTGTTCCCCCCCTCCACCTCTGTGTTAAATTCTGTTAAATGGTTGATGGTTGAGCTCATTTCCCATTGTTTAATTATGATTTGAGTGTATTTCTTTCTGTTTCCACTACCCTGAACCTCTTCTCTTGTAATTATTTTTTCCTCTAAAAGCATAATCTTATTGGCGCCTAATTTTATATGACCCCGCTTTCCAGGGAGGACGTTAGTGATTTCCAACTTTGCATGTTTTTTTGATTTCTGAAGTGTCTACACTGTTTGGTATTATTTGTTATTGTTTTATTTGGCCTTTTCCCCACGTACCCTCAAAAACCATATAGCATGTTGATTTGTGTTTTTATTTCCCAAATTACTTAGTTTCTGCAAAAGTTGGCCTTGCCCTGACGCACAATAAAAGCTGGACCTCTTCCAACTTCCCTCCTCAACCCTCTCCCCTCTCCCGCCCTCCTCTCAAACTTATCAAACCATAGGTAAGGGTGTTCTCCCAAGCCTCTCATCTCCTGGCGCCAACCTACTGGCTCGTCGCACTATCGCTCACAGTAAAATCCCTATTCTCTTCCGAGCCCCGCTTTTCGAGCGGGCTGACTCCAGCCGACCAGCCCAACCCATGACGACCCCTGTTGCGAGACTAAACTCATGTTTGTGCAGAAGATCAGAGAAAAAGCAGTTTTTTAGAAGTATCTGGGCTCTCCCTCTGTCTAGCTACTACTGAATCGTGATTTGAAGTTAGTTTCTCTCCTATTTGTACTTCTAGATCTCTTCTTCATTTTAAGCCATATTACACAAGAGATGCTTTACTTCAGTGTTACGGACCTCTGCCCTGGCATCATGCTTTGTGGGATTTCCCAACTGAATAATACTACACATATAAACACAAAAGTACCTCGCAAGCTCAATCTTGTTGTAACTAAAATGTCTGCTGAAAGAAATGAGCTATTTTTAAGATAGCGGCGTGCCACCGTCTCACCAGCACTGAAGACACACCTTCAAGCTGGTGGCCCTGTGTATTGGAAATAAAAATCTCTGTCGTTCTGGGGCAGACGCACAGAGCCAAGACGAGCCGAGCCAGCACATGCGTATGGAAAAACGCTATTTGACGCTCTATGACAACATCACCTAACTTCGTCCTTTTCTCCTGTCATAATTCTTCTGGACATTAGAGGTCTTTGTCACTTGAACGTAAACAGATTTTGTTTTATTGCATAGGCTGAAAAAACTGCTGCTGTCATTCTAGAGGACAGTCTTCAAACTGTGTTTACCGTTTTACAAGATATAAGGCATCAAGGATAAGGACTAACTAGTTGATTTGGCAATTGGGCATCTGGTTAACTTCCCCACCTCCCCAGTAACTCTACCAGTTAAACTTTATTATTACCTTCAATTCATACTCATTCAGACTTAGATTTCCAGCAAGCATTTTAAGATGCCAATGCATGGGGAAGAGGCTAATTCAAGGTTTACCAAACAAGTGTACAATTCTTCTGGTATTGTGAGAACTTGGTGATGAACACAATTTAAATGTGATTGAAGTGATACCTGAAATATACTGACTTCACAAGCATTATTGTTGCAAGGCTAAGCTAACCTGGGCTTGTATAACAAAAAAACCAAAAACAAAACGTAACATTAATGGTATTGTCTCCTCTCCCCTGCGTGATGCATTTAATGTCAGAGTGAAGCCTAAACTGGCTTGGATGAGTGTATACTTTCCAACCTAAGAGGCGTTGTGCTGTGTTAAACTGACTCACGACCAGCCACTATTTAAATTCGTGCTCCGGAGCGTGGCCTGCGTGCTTTGGTGACCGCGCTGCCTTGAGCAACTTCCTCTCCAGGTCTGCTTTCCAGCGTCCTTCGTCGGCGTCGGGACTCTGCGAGCCCGCTCTCCGTGTTGCAGTTAAGGTTTTAAAGGTGTATTTACAAAAAGTCATGTTATGGGAAACAAAAAAACGTCTCTTCAAACAATAAGAATCAGTCTTCCCAAATGTTTGTCTCCAGTGTGTGTGGCCTGTAGCGGCATTCTGCTTGAGGCTCTCCGCCCCAATCCGATCAATCGCCACACTCCTGCAATGGCTGGGTTATATCAGATCAACACCACCACACCCCTTATGTAACCTGTCAGTCTGGTCCTGTTTATCAGCTAACCACGCCAACTTCTCTAAAGACCCTAGACTGATATCACAATAAGCCATGGACAAATACAGATACCTTAAATTTAATCATATTTGATGGATGTATGTAATGCTATATATCAAGCTATGTACATTTGTCCATCCGTCATTCAAACACGATATCTCAAGTGATGTCTTCGACCCCACTGGTCAGCAGAGATTATTATAGTTTTACATTTGCTTAGTTTTAGTTAGTTTTTATTAGTTTTAGTCTTTTTTGTAATATTGGTTAATTGTCGGGGGCAAGATTAAAAAAGTTCAGAAAAAAGTATTGTGTAATAACAAACACATCATACAATTTTAGAAATATGTATTCACAAAGTATTCAACAATAACACAGGTACATAAAATGTACATATGGGACAAATATGTAACAGTCTACACAAGACGCCGCAGTAAGTGCAAAATCTGTAAGTGACGTGTGCCAGGAAAAACCTAAATAGCCAACAGACTAAAGAAGACATACATGAACAGCATGTATTCAACCCATTTTTGAGCCACACATGGCATTGCTGTCAGAGTGTCAGGGAGCTCAATCTGAGAAAAGAACAAGAAAAATAAGAGGGTCAACACATTTTGATGAACCATCTCAAAATGAACTAGGCTACTCAATTGAGTAGCCTAGTTCATTTTGAGATGCCCAGCATTATGTGCATGTGCTGCAGCTCTATGGCAATACAATACTGCATATGTTGTACTTGACATCATTAATTAACAGTGAATATTTTGGACACTTCAAGTACACTGAGATCCAGACAGCTGGCAAGATACTGCACCATCTCAGCTGAAAGCTGATGTGGTTTGCTTTTCTATGTTAAGTTTACATAGACTTGTGTCCAACATGGTAAACAAAAGAATGTAAGTCCCTTGCATTAATGAATCAGCTATTTCAAATACAGCTTTTCAAGATTTTTAGTGCGTGTGTGCTGTGGGTGTGTGCGTGAGTGTGCATGGGTGAGAAAGAGAGAGAGATGGCTTTACTTCAGTCAAGCAATAATTTCTTATTGATCTTGAGAAAAACTCGTTGCTCCAGAGATGTGGTTGTTCTGTTTCTCAGGCCAGATGACAGCAGTCCACACAAAGAGAAGATGCGCTCCACAAGGCTTGTGAGGCAGGGACACTAACGAGATCCAATGCCACAGGGGCAAGTTTTGGATACACAGCTTCTCTAGATCTCCAGAACTGCAATAGTGTCTCATTAAACACTCCCTGTTTGACTTCACAGACATACTTCTCCATTTCGATCAACAGACTATCGGTCAGATTAGGCTGATTTGTGGAGGACACGTTGACCTCTATACGGATGCAAGGAAGCAGTGTTTCTGAAGGACAGCAAAAGGGGCTCCTGTTGGAGTTTGAGTGGCCCTTGCAGTGTCACCATCATACTGAGAAGCAGCTGGGTGATACTGAGCTGCCAGGTTTCTGCACAAAGGACTGTGCTGCCCTCTTCAGTGGCACTGTGTCTGGTGATTGAAGAACCAGCGAAACACTTTGATCCATTAGGCAGGCTGCTGCTGGTGTTGCATCAAACTGTATGGAATCAGGGCTAAGAATGCCAGCGAAACGTTCTCGCAAGGACTTTAGCAGTACTTGAGTCAATGGCTTTCCAATAGCAGTCATCAGCAAGTGTGCCTCAAGGTTGAGCAGGCATGGCACTACTTGTGAGAGTGACTGACTGTCACTCTGAAGCTGGTCAGTGTGAACAGCAAAGGGCTCAAGCAGCTTGACAAGGTTCTCCAGCTTAGCCAAATTGCTTGTGAGAAGAGTGTCCATGCCAAATTCTCAAGTAGTTGGTTTAGTTCTGCTCTGGTCTCCAGCAGTCTTCTCAGCATATCAAAAGTGCTGTTCCAGCGTGTGCTACAATCCCGGACCAGAGTTTTGCCACATCTTTTGATCAATTCTTCATTAGCCGCTGCCGATTTCCTCACAGTGTGTACTAGTTTTCTTGCTTTTGTTATGACTGAATGAACACTTGGTCAAGTCGGAAACTGTATATATGTCTGTGGTCGGAAATGTCAACTCTGAAAGATAACGTTATTTGCTCTATGAAAGACATTGACAAAGACGAAAACTAAGGACATTTACTCGATTTATTTTATTTTAGTAGTTTTGCAAACAGACATTACAGTTTTAGTTAGTTATCGTTTTTTTGTAATGCCTCATTTTATTTTTATTTCAGTTAACGACAATGTTTTTTCCCACCTAGTTTTCGTTATTTCGTTCGTTTTCGTTAACGGTTATAACCTTGCTGGTCAGGTTGTAACAAAACTGGGATGGATGATGTGACTTCATATTCATATTGAATTCCAGAGTGTAAAATATAATGCTGAATGCATAATAGTGGAAGTAATAAAACATGTAATTTCCCCTTGCGGGATCAATAAAGTATGTCTTAATCTTAATAAAAGGTCAAAATAAAATGTTAAAAATAAAACTTCTAATCTCAATTCTTACTGGACAGTTAATGTGAACCATGTAAGCCAAGCTTTTCAAACTATTTACACTGATCGGTTTTAATGAAGACTCAAATTATATGTGCTGCTGATGATGTCATATTTTCATAGCAACTGAAGGCAGTTAGCTAACTCTCTTGGGCACCAGAGAGACACCTACAGTATGATATACATTAGGATACAGGAAACATTGGTCAGCTAATCAGACCAATCAATTTCTTCCTGCTTCTCCACTTATATTCC
>NC_050190.1:18746543-18751543 GCF_008315115.2 Sander lucioperca | reverse complement strand
TACTCCACTTAGATCTTCTCCGAGCTAACTATTCTAGTCTCTCGATGTTTCTCAGTGTTTTCTTTCCTCTTCTCGATTTGCGATTCTCTCCACTCTCCTGTGTCTCCGCTCAGCCATTTTGCGTGTGTCTGTGTTTATTTGTTTGTGTGTCTGTCTGTCTGTGTGCATGTCTGCCTGTCTCCGTCCGTCTGTCTGTCTGTCTGTGTTTGAGAGAAACGGGTTAGGCTACTGAGAATGTTATTTTTCATTTGAATGTTTATGCCGCGGCCGGAAAATTATCGATTATGGTGGGCCACTGCATCGATGCAGCATCGTCCTTGTCCGCATCCCAATGCATCGATTATTTGATTAATTTCAACACCTCTAATGTGAAGCTGAAGAGGCCTCGCCAAAATTACTGGAGGCATGGAAGGGGGATGGGAAGAAAGACACAGTAGCAAACAACAAAACAGGGAAAGCATAGAGACAACCAAAACACCACTGGAACCAGAGAGATTTTCCGTTAGATAAAAATGAAAAATGCTTTAATTGACTACGGATAACATCTCATAGGGAGAGCACATTACTAATTCAAAAGGCATCGCAGAGACTTCTGTGAAGTTATTCAAGGAAAGCATTACTAATTAAATCAGCATTACAAAGCTTTGTGCAAAGCTGCAGTTTAAAAAAACTTCATATTTCTACTGTTCTGTATTATATTCCTTACCTCAACATATATGTTGTATTTACTCAGTTAAAAAGTCCTTATGTCCAGGGACTGAACATATGACGTCATATTAACATAAGGCAAACCATCTGTGGGAGGCAGTGTATCGTAAAAAAGCACCTGTGCGCCAACAGTAAACCCTCACTGATCATTTTGATTCCACAAGAGCAGGTTGATGTGTGTGCATGTGAGAAACAGATGTTTGTATAAGAGGAAAAGCCTCTGCTACTTACCCTGTATAAGGCAGTTATAGTTTGCCTATGGAGATGGTTGGTTTTTCTCTTGGTGAGCTGGCTAATCTTGGGGGTTCTATGAAAACCTGTGTGGTGGAAGAAATCTGCCATTTGGTGAGTGTAGATGGCATTCAGCACTCTAACAGCTGCTTAATGATATCCATAATGGGCCCAACGAAGGTTTACCTGATTTTATTGCAATGAAATGAAAGAAAGTTACTGAGACTAGGGGAAACTGTTGCCTACGAACTATTACGTCTTGACATAACTAAACAACTTCCTAGTTTATCTACTGTGCCTTGCAGAATGTGGAGAATCACAATGCTTATTTCTGAGTCAACTGACTTGTCTGGAACCTGGTTTGAAAATTAGCACTTGCCAAATGCGAGTAAAAATCTACATTGGCGAATGGAATAAATGAGGTCAGCCACCATTTGTGGGTTACTTGGATGGGCCTACTTCTCTACAAACTCACCATGACAACACTTAAGTTGATTGACCACGTTTTGCTTTTGCATAGACTCTGCACACTTGCACCCCATGATTGCATGCTCACAAGCTTACTTTCTTGTTAAGCTTTATTGTGTGATATTAGGGACTATTTGTTTTTTTTTAATTGGGAGGAAAAACTAATCACTTAATGACACAAAAGCTGAATGGCTATAACAGTGGGGGTTGGTCCGGTTTTTCACAAGTGCTTCTAACAGTCAAACATTTTTAAAACAGTAATAATAATAAATATATTTGTTTGATGGAGGATGGGGGTGAGGGGGATCAGTCTTAGGCAGTGTCCTGATTTAGGATCCCAGTGACTTGAGGATAGAAGCTGATGAGGTGAGGACCCACCCGCTGATACTGTAAGGTCCTGCTGCTTTCTTGGTGGTCACATACTCGAAAGCCCTCCTGACGTCATGCTCAGAAAGGGAGATGATAACGTGATAGAATTGACAGTAATTTTAAGACATAAATGGTAAGTAAACCTGGAGGGCAGATTGGAGCTGCGGCATGGGGAATGATTGTGCGTAGCGCTAGAATGTTGTTCGTCCCTGATTCCAGTCCCTCAGATGTTCAAATTTGCTGGTGTCTGTTTAATGTGATAGTAAATTGATAAAAAGTCACTACGATTTAACTGCTCACAATCTATTGACATGCACCCTCTGATATGGGTTTGCAAGTAGACATTACAGTGCTTATTTTAGAACATAATAAATGCACATTTTTGTGTACTGTGTACTTGCTGGGGAGAGTTCAATCAAGCGTATTGTATCAGCCGTGCCTGAATCTTTAGGTCTCTTCTATTCACATTTCTTTAGACCCTGACATCTCCATCATTCTATTACAACATTCCTCAACCTGTGCGTTTGTGTGTGTGCGTTCCAGTTATCTCCCACGCAGTAATAACAGGTCTTTGGCCCCAAACAGAAGCCAAGAGCTAAGAGCAAAGCTATCATTGCCAACATAATACATTTATTCTACAGTGTGTGTGAGTGAGTATTTGTATGCATGTGTCTTTTGCCTACACTTACATCTAGTTTATCACTGATAAATTCATGTCCCTGAAACCCCCCTGACACATTGCACGCATACCCACCCATGCACTCACCCAACCACACTTAAAGTAGAATGCATTACGATTATGGACTTTTTGCCTTCGAAGCCACTTAATGGATGAAGAATAGGCAAAGAGAAGATGAATATGGGTAGGTGCTAAATCTGATTTGCAGGTACTGATTACTCACTTTTTTTCTCCTAGTTTCCACAGCAACTACAGATTTTTCAGATTTTTGCAGCAGTGGAGGGAGTTCTTTTTTTCAAGTAGAATAATAATATACTATAATAATAGGGCTGTCAAAATAACGCGTTAATTTCGATTAATTAATCTGAGAAAAAATAAAGCGTTAAAAAAAATAACGCAGATTAATCCATTCCATATTGACGTTTGACCCAGAGCCGTTCTAGCCACCATTGGACTGTAAAATGAAAGAGGGAGATGAGAATGTGCTGCCTGGATCATTGACTGGAACATTTACTTGTAAAAATCTTCTTCCTGCCAACCCTGGCTACCGAAATCTGGTGCCACTGATATGTCTGCGCTTCTCTCTGATGCTCTGAAACAGACGATCTACCTACCGCTAGCTAGTTAACACTATACTCGACAGCAGCTAACATTAGCCTACCGCTAGCTAGTTAACACTATACTCGACAGCTAGTAGCTGGATTAAACACGGTTAAAATGCTGACAGCTAACGCTAAACGGTGTAAAGTTTGACTGTGTTTTACTGTAGAGGATTCAACAACCGGTATGTAACAATCTGCAGCTACCTTCGGAAAAACAACACAGACGGTGCGTTCAATGAAACTGGTAAACTACAGCCTCGTGGTGCATTTGAAGTTATTGTAAATGTCCTTTTCCCATCTGGTGGTTGTTTTTGTCATTCAACAGCAATTTACTAGTGAAATAAGTTATTGTTATACATTATTATTAAATCATTTAATTTTGACCATATGGCCTTAGCAATAAACAAGCCGTTCTTTAATGTCACCGACTGTTGTTTAGTACCCTTTTTTTTTCTTTTCTTTTTTTACTTTCTTAAAAAGTATCGGTTCAGGCACCGCTAATTATGTATGCGATTAATTTTGATTAATTAATCACAGAGTATGTAATTAATTAGATTACATTTTTTAATCGATTGACAGCCCTATATAATAATATACTGTATTGTATGTATGTATGTATGTATGTATATATATATATATATATATATATATATATATATATATATATATATATATATATATATATATATATATATATATATACACACACACACACACACATAGTTGTAGTGGTTATATGTTGGGGGAAGATTGTAACCCAAGGAAAGTCTCTGCCATTGGATGTGAACATCCTCGATCCGTCCACTGACTCATGGCTGATGCCTTCTTACCCTTTGCAGTTGATGTTGTAACCAGTTTTCGTCTAGTGTTCAGAGACGGCTGGTGTGGTCTGTTTTCACTCCTCCACCGCTGTCACATGGGATTTAATTCCCACTCCAGTTTTCCTCTCAGGTGGGTACTGTTCAGGGCTAACTTTTAGGGCTAACTTTTTTTTTTACTAGTCGCACTGTAGCCCCTAACTGAAATCTTTTAGGGGCACAGGCAGAAGATTTAGGGGCGCACACCTGAAATCGGCCTGCAACGCAATTTTTCACATTTCCCCCATTTTAACTGTATTACTAATAATGCTTTGGTAATACATACAGAAACTACAATCACAGTCATGTTTTGGTTCAGTCACATTTTAATTGAATGGTGCTCAACAAATCAACAAACACATTTTTTTTGGTCAATGTACTGTATCATTGCCTCGGCCTCATATAGGCTCTCCCTCCCTCCTCTCTCTTTGTTAACACTGAAATAGCAATCGTATCTAAGGTGATTAATCTTCCATGGAAAGGGGAGTAACGTTACTGTACTGTTGTTTCCGACCGCACTTTAATGCAGCTTTATTTCACGGAGAAAGAAAAGAGACAGCTCGATTGTACTTTTACACAAACTCCTGGGCAGTTCAGTGCTTTTGTTCTTTACCCTCATAGTTTTTTTTTAAAACTATGACTTACACAGTAAGCTACTACCCTCAGTCACAATTAATGGAAAAACATCATCTGATGGCCGACGCCGGCAACGTAAATGCAGCTAATCACTCAAGGACCCGCCACCCACTCACACACACATTGAACTCGCTCTTTCCTCGTTTTTCAACATAAAATAAAAAAATAAAAAGGCGTCAAATTTGCAGGTCGCACATGTGCGAGTAGTTGTAAAAAATACTCGTGCAGTCTGGAGCCCTGCTGTCTATTAGTAGATATCTTAAAGTACTCATATTATGCTCATTTTCAGGTTCATAATTGTATTTAGAGGTTGTACCAGAATAGGTTTATGTGGTTTAATTTTCAGAAAACACCATATTTTTGTTGTACTGCACATTGCTGCAGCTCCTCTTTTCACCCTGTGTGTTGAGCTCTCTATCTCACTGCTGTTCCATCTTTGTTGGGAGTCGC